>NC_092152.1:19349580-19384580 GCF_045791955.1 Oncorhynchus clarkii lewisi | reverse complement strand
CTGTCTAACTTTTTGAGAAGGCACACCTGTTAATTGAAATGCATTCCAGGTGACTACCTCATGAAGCTGGTTGTGAGAATACCAAGAGTGTGCAAAGCTGTCATCAAGGCAAGGGGTGGCTATTTGAAGAATCTCAAATATAAAACATATTTAGATTTGTTTAACACTTTTTTTGGTTACTACATGATTCCATATGTGTTATTTCATAGTTTTGATCTTCATTAGGACTCGGGCAGAATTGTCACATTTTCACACACAGAGTTGCGTTCACCTGACACTGTACACCCAGTCCAGATTCCCACAGAATGACTCACCACCACTCTCCCCCACCTCCCAACACGCAAGCACACATACGCACACTACACAAAGCCAATCCACCAAGCCATCTCAATGCTCTCAAATCAAATTTGAACATTTCTCCTGGGGCCCATCAGAAACGTCTGAGTGGTCAGAGACTGACCGCCTCACACAGATCCCAGAGAGCCTATATGGTATCGCAGACCAGCCCGTGTGAGGTGTCAGTAGCGAGGCAGGTTCTCCTCTCACCCCATCACTACTGCAACTCCTCAGAGAGCCAGATTTGAAAGAGTGTCATTGAGAAGGAGAGAATAAAAAATGAGGGAAACAATGTCTTTAGCATGTGTATGATAGCAGATTGGTTTTCCGGTGGAAAGGGTAAAGAAGGAGAAATGAGAGAGGTGTTGTAGAGCCTGTAGACGTAAAGACTGACAGAATGGACAGATACTATTTGGTATCAGATATAAGTATAGTGGTAATGGTAATGTCCATGTGGTAATGTCCTTGTCAGATGGTATAGATGTCAGATACCAGACAGTGACACGTGTCTGGTTCGTCTGATAGACAGGATCCTTTGGGGACTGATTGGCACAGTGGTAATCCCTGGGAGACACACACACACACACACACACACATACACAACACACAACACAATGCTCTAAGGGGGTGAGAAGTGGGGAGCTCCTTGGGTTATTGATTACCCCATGAGCCATTCCTATCGGGAGACACAGTTCTTAGACTAACAAGGAATCAATTAGCGTCTGGGGGACATGTCGTGGGTGGGTGTGTGTGTGCGTGTCGCGGTTTCCGTTAGCCGGTAATAGCCGGCTTATGGCCAATAAATATTTTTTAAGCTGATAAATAACATTTGTACCGGCCAATTGTCTGGGAGAGGGGAAAAAATCCCATAGCAAGATTATGCCTTTTAGCATAATCCATCAATTTCCATTGATGGAAATGCCAGTTGATGTAAATACATTTGACCAGTCATGCTTATTGGTTACCCTAATTTTGTGGAATTATATTGGCATGTGTATATTTTTGTTAGTCGTTATGATTCTTATTTATCACACATGCACAGCATACAGAGCCTAGCATACAGAGCCTAGCGTACAGAGCCTAGCGTACAGAGCCTAGCGTACAGAGCCTAGCGTACAGAGCCTAGCGTACAGAGCCTAGCGTACAGAGCCTAGTTTAAGCCGAACATCTTTGACAGCACGAGACCTGCTGCTACGGCTCCTCAAATCAAATCAAATGTTATTTGTCACATACACATGGTTAGCAGATGTTAATGCGAGTGTAGCGAAATGCTTGTGCTTCTAGTTCCGGCAATGCAGTAATAACCAACAAGTAATCTAGCTAACAATTCCAAAACTACTACCTTATAGACACAAGTGTAAGGGGATAAAGAATATGTACATAAAGATATATGAATGAGTGATGGTACAGAGCGGCATAGGCAAGATACAGTAGATGGTATTGAGTGCAGTATATACATATGAGATGAGTATGTAAACAAAGTGGCATAGTTAAAGTGGCTAGTGATACATGTATTACATAAAGATGCAGTAGATGATATAGAGTACAGTATATACATATACATATGAGATGAATAATGTAGGGTATGTAAACATTATATTAGGTAGCATTGTTTAAAGTGGCTAGTGATACATGTATTACATAAAGATGCAGTAGATGATATAGAGTACAGTATATACATATACATATGAGATGAATAATGTATGGTATGTAAACATTATATTAGGTAGCATTGTTTAAAGTAGCTAGTGATATATTTTACATCATTTCCCATCAATTCCCATTATTAAAGTGGCTGGAGTTGAGTCAGTGTGTTGGCAGCAGCCACTCAATGTTAGTGGTGGCTGTTTAAAACCTCTTAAAGATATTGGTTCCCAATTGGGACTCAACCCTCCCACGTTCAGCTGAAACGGTGGCGCATGGAACGCAAAAATATTCTTAGAAATATTTAACCTCCACACATTAACAAGTCCAATAGCTCAAATGAAAGATAAACACCTTGTTCATCTAGCCAGCAAGTCAGATTTCTAAAATGTTTTACGGCGAAAACATAGTATATTGACATATTGACAATAATTGACATATTTATGTCAAACCACCACCAGACACAGCTCATTTGAATAGCCAAAACATGCTATCAACAAAACGCAGGATTAAAAAATAAATCATTCACTAACCTTTTGAAAATCTTCATCAGATGACAGTAATAGGACATGTTACACAGTACATTTTTTTTTTCAATAATATGCCATTTATATCCATAAATGTCCATTTACATTGAGTTCATGGTCAGAAATTACTCAAAAATGTCCGCAGGAAATCTAGGTAGCGCGGCAAGATAACGTAAATAGACATCATAAACTTTGACTAAATATACATGTACTACATATAGTTAGAAAGATACACTGCTTCTTTATGCAACCGCTTTGTTACATTTATTTTTAACGTTACAGAAATCGCACACTATTCAATATGCTGAGACGGCGCTCAGATACAAGCTACGTTTCTCCGTAATGTTGGAGTCAACAGAAACACAGATTTAAGCATAAATATTCCCTTACCTTCGATGGTCTTCGTTCAGAATGTTGTGGAAGGCTTCATACTTACCCAATACATCGTTTGGTTTCAAGTCTTGCGTCTTTGTATTAGCTACTGCTAATAACATCAGCTGAAATGCACCCAAAATGTCCTCTGGTCCGGAAAAGTTGCGCATCAAAACTTCAAAATTACATATTATATGTCGACTAAACAGGTCAAACTAAGTGCAGAAGCAAGCTTTATGATGTTTTTAACACACAAAACAAATTTCAATTCAATCGGTCATCGTCTGTCCTTCTCTTGAGTGCTGGAACAAAGGAATGGCTGGGACCAATTCGCGCCACAACGCACAACATATTTTCTCATGGCACGCACTAATTTCACTCCCATAGGGCCAATTCTCGCGGGATTTGAACGATTAAAAGCTCTACTGAATGAGGACATCTAGTGGAAGACATAGAAAGTCTCCCCAGAATCATAACTGGTTGGGAAGGGTGGGGGCGATGACGTCAAAGTTGCTCCAACTTTCATGACCACAAAAACTAGTTTGGAAGAATGCCTGCCCTGTGAGTTCTGCTTACTTACATACTTACATACTTACAGACATAATTCCAACGGTTTTAGAAGCTTTAGAGTGTTTTCTATCCAATAATAATTATTATATGCATATATTAGCAATTTTTGACAGATTTTTTTTTCAGTTTACTAGGGGTACCCAATCCCTCCAAAGGGGGCATATGTCTGCCATATCTTTAACAGGTTTTAACAGTCTGATGGCCTTGAGATAGAAGCTGTTTTTCAGTCTCTCGGTCCCAGCTTTGATGCACCTGTACTGACCTCGCCTTCTGGATGATAGCGGGGTGAACAGGCAGTGGCTCGGGTGGTTGTTGTCCTTGATGATCTTTATGGCCTTCCTGTGACATTGGGTGGTGTAGGTGTCCTGGAGGGCAGGTAGTTTGCCCCCGGTGATGCGTTGTGCAGACCTCACTACCCTCTGGAGAGCCTCTCCACTACTGTTCCATCGATGTGGATAGGGGGATGTTCCCTCTGCTGTTTCCTGAAGTCCACAATCATCTCCTTAGTTTTGTTGACGTTGAGTGTGAGGTTATTTTCCTGACACCACACTCCGAGGGCCCTCACCTCCTCCCTGTAGGCCGTCTCGTTGTTGTTGGTAATCAAGCCTACCACTGTTGTGTCGTCCGCAAACTTGATGATTGAGTTGGAGGCGTGCGTGGCAACCCAGTCGTGGGTGAACAGGGAGTACAGGAGAGGGCTCAGAACGCACCCTTGTGGGGCCCCAGTGTTGAGGATCAGCGGGGTGGAAATGTTGTTGCCTACCCTCACCACCTGGGGGCGGCCCGTCAGGAAGTCCAGTACCCAGTTGCACAGGGCGGGGTTGAGACCCAGGGTCTCGAGCTTGATCTTGGAGGGTACTATGGTGTTAAATTCCGAGCTGTAGTCGATGAACAGCATTCTCACATAGGTATTCCTCTTGTCCAGATGGGTTAGGTCAGTGTGCAGTGTGGTTGAGATTGCATCGTCTGTGGACCTATTTGGGCGGTAAGCTAATTGGAGTGGGTCTAGGGTTTCAGGTAGGGTGGAGGTGATATGGTCCTTGACTAGTCTCTCAAAGCACTTCATGATGACGGAAGTTTAGCTCAGTTACCTTAGCTTTCTTGGGAACAGGAACAATGGTGGCCCTCTTGAAGCATGTGGGAACAACAGACTGGGATAGGGATTGATTGAATATGTCCGTAAACACACCAGCCAGCTGGTCTGCGCATGCTCTGAGGGAGCGGCTGGGGATGCCGTCTGGGCCTGCAGCCTTGCGAGGGTTGACACGTTTATATGTTTTCCTCACGTCGGCTGCAGTGAAGGAGAGTCCGCATGTTTTAGTTGCGGGCCGTGTCAGTGGCACTGTATTGTCCTCAAAGCGGGCAAAAAAGTTATTTCGTCTGCCTGGGAGCAAGACATCCTGGTCCGTGACTGGGCTGGTTTTCTTTTTGTAATCCGTGATAGACTGACCCTGCCACATACCTCTTGTGTCTGAGCCGTTGAATTGAGATTCTACTTTGTCTCTATACTGACGCTTAGCTTGTTTGATTGCTTTGCGGAGGGAATAGTTACACTGTTTGTATTCGGTCATGTTTCCGGTCACCTTGCCCTGATTAAAAGCAGTGGTTCGGGCTTTCAGTTTCACGCGAATGCTGCCATCAATCCACGGTTTCTGGTTTGGGAATGTTTTAATCGTTGCTATGGGAACAACATCTTCAACGCACGTTCTAATGAACTCGCTCACCGAATCAGCGTATTCGTCAATGTTGTTGTCTGACGCAATACGAAACATATTCCAGTCCACGTGATGGAAGCAGTCTTGGAGTGTGGAATCAGATTGGTCGGACCAGCGTTGGACAGACCTCAGCGCGGGAGCTTCTTGTTTTAGTTTCTGTCTGTAGGCAGGGATCAACAAAATGGAGTCGTGGTCAGCTTTTCGAAAGGAGGGCGGGGCAGGGCCTTATATGCGTCGCGGAAGTTAGAATAGCAGTGATCCAAGGTTTTTCCAGCCCTGGTTGCGCAATCGATATGCTGATAAAATTTAGGGAGTCTTGTTTTCAGATTAGCCTTGTTAAAATCCCCAGCTACAATGAATGCAGCCTCCGGATAAATGGATTCCAGTTTGCAAAGAGTCAAATAAAGTTCGTTCAGAGCCATCGATGTGTCTGCTTGGGGGGGAATATATACGGCTGTGATTATAATCGAAGAGAATTCCCTTGGTAGATAATGCGGTCGACATTTGATTGTGAGGAATTCTAAAACAGAAGGACTTGAGTACCTGTATGTTGTTATGATCACACCACGTCACGTTAACCATGAAGCATACGCCCCCGCCCCTCTTCTTACCAGAAAGATGTTTGTTTCTGTCTGCGCGATGCGTGGAGAAACCAGTTGGCTGCACCGACTCCGATAGCGTCTCTCCAGTGAGCCATGTTTCCGTGAAGCAAAGAACTTTACAGTCTCTGATGTCCCTCTGGAATGCTACCCTTGGTCGGATTTCATCAACCTTGTTGTCAAGAGACTGGACATTGGCGAGAAGAATGCTAGGGAGTGGTGTGCGATGTGCCCGTCTCCGGAGTCTGACCAGAAGACCGCTTCGTTTCCCTCTTTTACGACGTCTTTGTTTTGGGTCGCAAGCTGGGATCCATTCCGTTGTCCTGGGTGAAAGGCAGAACACAGGATCCGCTTCGCGAAAGTCATATTCTTGGTCGTACTGATGGTGAGTTGACGCTGCTCTTATGTTCAGTAGTTCTTCTCGACTGTATGTAATGAAACCTAAGATGACCTGGGGTACTAATGTAAGAAATAACACGTAAAAAAACAAAAAACTGCATAGTTTCCTAGTAACGCGAAGCGAGGCGGCCATCTCTGTCGGTGCCGCTCCTGGTGCTGCTGGAGGGAATGTGCTTTTATAAGCCCAATCATTGCGCAGCAATTCTAACTGAAATATTGTGTTAAAAACAATTTTGATAGCATGATAAAAAATAACTACTATTTTTATTTCTCAACTGGTATTGGAAGTACACTTCCCATTCGCCATTCTAAGTGCCTATAATGGCAGGTAGGCTTCAGTGCTACCTGCTACCTTGAACCGTTTAGAAATTACAGCACTTTTTGTACATAGTCCCTTCATTTTAGGGGACAACAAGTATTGGGACAAATTCACTTATGTGTATTAAAGTAGTCCCATATTCCTAGCACGCAATGATTACATTATTTACCATTCATTTTTAAACGGTTCACCTTATATGAATGAAAATACACTCAAATTAAGCTGACAGTCTACACTTTAACTTCATAGACATTGTATCATTTCAAATTCAAAGTGCTGGAGTACAGTGCCTAAACAACTAACAAATTGGGGTTAGTAGATTGACATAGGCTTGTGGTTTGGTTGTTCATTACTCGTCTTGTTGGCTGATGAAAAGTAAATGTGGTAGTTATTCTAATATCTTTAAATGGAATTCGGCAAGAAGGACCCACACCGTTTCATCCTTGAGGTTCATGATTTGTTAAGATGAATTACTATAATTTAAATGTGATTTCTGTAATTCTGAATACCGTGGGTGGACGACCTGATCATGTTACGCACCAAATGCGTATGGGTCTGGTAAATTTCTCAAATGTCAGGTATCACAGTGCTAGCTGTGCCACGAGAGATCCTGGGTTCGAGTCCAGGCTCTGACGCTGCCGGCGCGACCGGGAGACCGATGGGGCGGCGCACAATTGGCCCAGCGTCGTCCGGGTTAGGGGAGGGTTTGTCCGACAGGGATGTTCTTGTCCCTTCGCGCACTAGTGACTCCTGTGGCGGGCCGGGCGCAATGCACGCTGACATGGTCGCCAGGTGTACAGTGTTTAATCCAACACATTGTTCCGGTTGGCTTCCGGGTTAAGCGGGCATTGTGTCAAGAAGCATTGTGGCTTGGCTGGGTTGTGTTTCGGAGGATGCACGGCTCTCGACCTTCGCCTCTCGCTTGTCCGTTCGGGAGTGGCAGTGATGGGACAAGACTGTAAAAATACCACGAAATTGGGGAGAAAAATTCTCAAATGTCCAGTAAATGAAAATGCTGCCAGTCAAATGTCCGGTGGCACATTTTCCTAATGGAAACCCTGGAGTGTGGGTGTGTGTGCTACTGTAGAAGGAAATATGGTGTTTGTTTTGTTAGCATACACATACTACACAGTATTCTTTGCCTGTGTGTGTGTCAAATGGCATTTGTGACTGGTTGTCTGTCTTGTGTGTCTCCACAGTATTGGCTCTCTGATGAGGCGTGTGTTTGTGATGCGGACTGTCAGTATGGTGTTCCAGAGCTCCCTCCTGACCGTGCTGGAACCTTCCCCGCTCATGAAAGGTGAGAGAAGACCAGACTGCACTCTGACCACAACTTGACTAGGCAGCATCGACCCCATTTAAATGCGTATTCCGGATAGTATTCCGGATAGTAGCTCATATCCCGCTTAAGGTCTTGTTCAGGATAAGCTGTTTACATGCACCTTTGATATCCCGCTCACGAATATCCCGGTTTCCATGAATAAACTGAATATTCCTCATTTTAAATTCATATGGGTGAAATGGAATAGTAACTGAAATCTGGACACTGACTGTAGGCCTGTAACCTCTCACATGTAGAGTAATAAAATATTAACTCTGCAGAATTATGCATTTCTTGCAGTAAAATTAGACAACAAATGTTAATTTTGTGTCTGGAAGAGGAGTGTAAAAGTCTGATTTCTTTCTTTCAGCATCATTTGAGAAAATATGAATGTGTGTGTAATGTTTTGTCTTTGACACTGTTATGCAAGCAGACAGTATTTCAACCACATAAAATATGCAGACGAACTGAAGTCTTATCAGAAACTTGTTTAGTCATTCTCTCAGCTTTTCCTTTCCTTAAAACCGGTCGAACTGATTGCATTTGGACATTCTGCACCGGAGCAATCTTTCCACTGTGTTGGAGTTATTGTGTTTTCTCCCCGGTTCCTAAACCAAACAACTTTACTGGTGTTAACTAGATTAATGCATTCATTCTATTGATATAAGAGATTATTCTGGTGGGCACTACTTTATTTAGTGTTCTGGGGCAACAAGTTATGACAGAAGCAAAGCTGCATGTAGGCTATCAAACTACGGTTTACAAACAAATGACCTACCAAATGTCGGAAATTTTAAGCAGAAGCTTGATTTAAAATATAGTAAATGAATTATAGTAGGCAAAATTATTATGGAATTATTAATGGTGGATGGAACTGCGCAGGTAGCCTACTTTGTTCAGTGATTTGTTTGATAATCAGATAAAAAGATCATCACACAACACCATAGAATGCACAACACCATAGAATGCACAACACCATAGAATGCACAACACCATAGAATGCACAACACCCATGATTTGCACAACGGAGCATGAAAAAGAACAGTAAATGGCATAAGATGTTTACATACCACAGTATCCCATCAGCATATCCCAGGCATCTTATCTGGGTTTCTTATGACCATTATACAAGCTTTTTGCGGTTATTGTATATGGGATAATGTCATCTGATCACTAACCATGGACATACATCATTGACTCTAACCAGCCTGTCCTTTTCCACTGATCTAGACTTGTACATGTCTCTAGTCCCCCACAAGCCACATCTGTTTGTCTACCCGTAGCTCGATATCTTTCTTTCACCTTGCACAAAGTGGGAGCAGGAGGCAGTTGAATGTGTGACTCTGATGAATGAAGGCAGGCACCTCCATGTGACCTCACTGACTCACACAGGTAGTCAAGACTATTATGAACAAACCCACTGGGCTCGCAGATCCATCCGCTTTGCTACACATGATGGACTTTACTGGATACCCATCGTATGCATCTACAACGGCCACACTCTAACTTCCTGACCCCATAGCGAAACAAATAACACGTTGTGTCTTATGTTACCCATCCACATTTAGGCCTATACAAAAAACATTTAATCACGTGTAACCCATCCACATTTAGGCCTATACAAAAAACATTTAGTCACGTGTAACCCATCCACATTTAGGCCTATACAAAAAACATTTAGTCACGTGTAACCCATCCACATTTAGGCCTATACAAAAAACATTTAGTCACGTGTAACCCATCCACATTTAGGCCTATACAAAAAACATTTAGTCACGTGTAACCCATCCACATTTAGGCCTATACAAAAAACATTTAGTCACGTGTAACCCATCCACATTTAGGCCTATACAAAAAACATTTAGTCACGTGTAACCCATCCACATTTAGGCCTATACAAAAAACATTTAGTCACGTGTAACCCATCCACATTTAGGCCTATACAAAAAACATTTAGTCACGTGTAACCCATCCACATTTAGGCCTATACATAAATAAATAAATATATGTGTAACCCATCCACATTTAGGCCTATACATAAATAAATAAATATATGTGTAACCCATCCACATTCAGGCCTATACATAAATAAATAAATATATGTGTAACCCATCCACATTCAGGCCTATACATAAATAAATAAATATATGTGTAACCCATCCACATTCAGGCCTATACATAAATAAATAAATATATGTGTAACCCATCCACATTCAGGCCTATACATAAATAAATAAATAAATAAATATATGTGTAACCCATCCACATTCAGGCCTATACATAAATAAATAAATATATGTGTAACCCATCCACATTCAGGCCTATACATAAATAAATAAATAAATAAATATATGTGTAACCCATCCACATTCAGGCCTATACATAAATAAATAAATAAATAAATATATGTGTAACCCATCCACATTCAGGCCTATACATAAATAAATAAATAAATAAATATATGTGTAACCCATCCACATTCAGGCCTATACATAAATAAATAAATATATGTGTAACCCATCCACATTCAGGCCTATACATAAATAAATAAATAAATAAATATATGTGTAACCCATCCACATTCAGGCCTATACATAAATAAATAAATATATGTGTAAAAAAACTCTCTATTCCTTGCCGATGACAATCATACCCATAACATGATGCAGCCACCACCATGTTTGAAAATATGAAGAGTGATACTCAGTGATGTGTTGTGTTGGATTTGTTCCAAACATAGTGCTTTGTATTCAGGACTTAAAGTTCATTACTTTGACAAAAACAAATTGCAAATGTACCTTATTGCAAACAGGATGCATTGTTTTGAAATATTTGTATTCCTTCTGTCATTTAGGTTAGTATTGTGGAGTAACTACAATGTTGTTGATCCATCCTCAGTTTTCTCCTATCACAGCCATTAAACTCTGTAACTGTTTTAAAGTCACCATTGGCCACATGGTGAAATCCCTGAGCAGTTTCCTTCCTCTCCAGCAACTGAGTTTAGAAGGACGCCTGTATCTTTGTAGTGACTGGGTGTATTGATACACCATCCAAAGTGTAATTAATAACTTCACCATGCTCAAAGCAATATCAAATATCTGCTTTTTATCTACTAATAGCTGCCCTTCTTTGTGAGGAATTGGAAAACCTCCCTGGTCTATGTGTTTGAAATTCACTGCTCGACTGAGGGACTACAGATAATTGTATGTGTGGGGCACAGAGATGAGGTAGTCATAAAAAAAACGATGTTAAGCACAATTATTGCATACAGAGGGAGTCCATGCAACTTATTGTGACTTGTTAAGCACATTTTTACTCCTGAACGTATTTAGGCTTTCCATAACAAAGGGGTTGAACATGACTCAAGACATTTCAGCTTTTCATTTTTTATTCATTTGTAAACATTTCAAAAAACATGATTCCACTTTGACATTATTGAGTATTGTGTGTGACACAACATCTCAATTTAAGCAATTTTAAACTTGGGCTGTAACACAACAAAATGTGGAAAAGGTCAAGGGGTGTGAATACTTTCTGAAGGCACTGTATGTGGTGGAAGAAGAGGTGCGTGAAGAGGTCCGTTTACAGCGCTTTGAGCATCTCTCACAAACATCCCATTTTAATCTCATGACTAAATTGAAGGAAAGCTGAAAGCAGAACAGAAGCTTTCTCAGTGACCTGTTTGAACCTATGTTGAGCTGTTCACTCTGGGAACCTCTGGAAGTGGAGGCCTCCCTCTTTAGAGCAGGAACAATGATGTCAAAGATTAAAAAATGTTTTGCTGTAAAATTCTCAATATTACATGAGTGCTCCATTTTCTCACTCTGATAAGCTGAGTTAGTGTCTCGCTCTCTGAATCCTGTGAAATGGAGAAGTCTTAAAACTCGACATCTCCGGTGAATAATTCAGCGTCAGTGGGAGCTGTGAGACACTCTGTGTCGCCTGTGTTCTGCTGTCTTCAGAGAGGGAACAACTTGTTTGGGGGAACGCGAGGAGACAGCACCCCCCTCACTTCCACCTTTGTTGTCTCGGTTCAGCGACAGATCAGGCTCCACTGATATACGCTGTGCCACTGAGCTCTACTTCTCACACCATCCAGTAGGGACTCTGAGTGAAAAGAAAGAGGCACATTTAGATAACACCACTTTAAGACAGGAACGCAGCAGGTAGACTAGGGGTTAGAGCGTTGGGCCAGGAACCGAAATGTCACTAGTTCAAATACCTGAGTCGACAAGGTGAAATATCTGTCAATGCGCCCTTGAGCAAGGCACTTAACCCCTAATTGTTCCAGGGTCGCTGTTGATAATGGCCTTGACCCCACTCTCCAAGGGTCTCAGGGAGAGTGGGATGTGCAAAAATCACATTCCCAATTCACACGTGTGAAATAGGACACATGTAAGCACCCATAATGTTTTTCAATATTGTGTTGAGACAGTGTCAAGGCTGTTACTGTGTTTGCCCATCAGGTATGGCCGTGTTGAGTTTGAGCATTCAGCACTTCCTGGGAGGCCTCATCACAACGCTCACTTTCACAACCATGATGCACTGCACACAGAGAGCGGAGGAGAGTGTACAGGTAAGAGTCACCCTCTACACACCTGTCAACCTAGAACATTGTTTCCTATGGCAAAGTCAGGTCCTTTATGTGAGAAACACGTATTAAAGACAGACATCTGAATTTTTTTCAGTGATATTAAATAATAAGTCGGAAGTTTACATACACTTAGGTTGGAATTATTAAAACTAGTTTTTTTACCACTCCACAAATTTCTTGTTAACAAACTATAGCTTTGGCAAGTCGGTTAGGACATCTACTTTGTGCTTGACACAAGTCATTTTTCCAACAATTGTTTACAGACAGATTATTTCACTTATAAATCACTGTATCACAATTCCAGTGGGTCACAAGTTTACATACACTAAGTTGACTGTGCCTTTAAACAGCTTGGAAAATTCCAGAACATGATGTTATGGCTTTAGAAGCTTCTGATAGGTGAATTGACATAATTGGAGGTGTACCTGTGGATGTATTTCAAGGCCTATCTTCAAACTTAGTGCCTTTTTGCTTGACATCATGGGAAAATCAAAAGAAATCAGCCAAGACCCCAGAAAAAAAATTGGAGACCTCCACAAGTCTGGTCCAAGCGCCTGAAGTTACCACATTGATCTGTACAAAAAATAGTACGCAGGTATAAACACCATGGGACCACGCAGCCGTCATACCTGTCATCTGTCTCCTAGAGATGAACGTACTTTGGTGCGAAAAGTTCAAATCAATCCCAGAACAACAGCAAAGGACCTTGTGAAGATGCTGGAGGAAACAGGTACAAAATGATCTATATCCACAGTAAAATGAGTCCTATATCGACATAACCTGAGAGGCCGCTCAGCCATGAAGAAGCCACTGCTCCAAAACTGCCATAAAAAAGCCAGACTAAGGTTTGCAACTGCACATGAGGTCAAAGATCATACTTTCTGGAGAAATGTCCTCTGGTCTGATGAAACAAAAATGGAACTGTTTGGCCATAATGACCATCGTTATGTTTGGAGGAAAAAGGGGGAGGCTTGCAAGCCGAAGAACACCATCCCAACTGTGAAGCAACGGGGTGGCAGTATCTTGTTGTGGGGGTGCTTTGCTGCAGGAGGGACTGGTCCACTTCACAAAATAGATGGCATCATGAGGTAGGAAAATTATGTGGATATATTGAAGCAACATCTCAAGACATCAGTCAGGAAGTTAAAGCTTGGTCGCAAATGGGTCTTTCAAATGGACAATGACCCCAAGCATACTTCCAAAGTTGTGGCAAAATGGCAAAAAGGACAACAAAGTCAAGGTATTGGAGTGGCCATCACAAAGCCCTGACCTCAATCCTATAGAAAATGTGTGGACAGAACTGAAAAAGCCTGTGAGAGCAAGGAGGCCTAGAAACCTGACTCAGTTTCACCAGCTCAGGAGGAATGGGACAAAATTCACCCAACTTATTGTGGGAAGCTTGTGGAAGGCTACCTGAAACGTTTGACCCAAATTAAAGAATTTAAAAGCAATGCTACCAAATACAAATTTAGTGAATGTAAACTTCTGACCCACTGGGAATGTGATGAAATAAATAAAAGCTGAAATAAATCATTCTCTCTACTATTATTCTGACATTTCACATTCTTAAAATAAATTGGTGATCCTAACTGACATAAGATAGGGACTTTTTACTAGGATTAAATGTCAGGAATTGTGAAAAACAGAGTTTAAATGTATTTGACTAAGGTGTATGTTTTCTTCCGACTTCAACTGTATACCCCTTGATTTTGGTAAATGTGACTGAGATAAGTACAAATGTCTAACATCATCAGTACATTGGGGCGGCAGGTAGCCTAGTGGTTAGTGCGTTGCACTAGTAAACGAAAGGTTGCAAGATCAAATCCCAGACCTGACAAGGTAAAAATCTGTCGTTCTGCCCCTGAACAAGGCAGTTAACCAACTGTTCCTAGGCCGTCATTGAAAATAAGAATTTGTTCTTAACTGACGTGCCTAGTTAAATAAAGATAAAATTACGTTGAGATGTGTCAGAAATCAAGTGCTATTTGTCATGGGGATGCATTTGCTCAGTTGTTAACATTTTTGCCTGTGGCCCAATCTTTGAGGCTATGCACACATTTACGGTGTGAGGCTCTCATCCTTTTATCCAGAATTCTCTGAAACCCGGTGGCCTCTGAAATGGTCTGTTATGTTAGCGAGCAAAACGGAAACTCCTGGAGTTAGATTATATCCTACGATGTCAACAGCCAGGACAGGTAGCCCTCCTCACAGCAACAACACCCACCCCTGAGCTGGGACTAACAAGGCCATTTTCTTCTCCTAGCTAACTCTCTCTCCCCTTTTGCATATCTATATTTCCCTCTCTCTACCCCTCTTCTTTGATGTAACTTATTTTGTCCTGTTTAAACTGGGCCATCGCTGCCTGGAGGTGTTCTGTTCGCAGCCTCTCAATCGTCACTCAATCAATTCTGAAGGGGACGAGTTACCACAATTCTAACAAAGAGTCGTTGACTAGGAAAACTACGCCAAGGAGGATACAGGGCTGTATCTGGGCAATCAAGGAAGAAAAACCTAATGAAACGAAGCTAATAACCTCTGGGGTTAATTTGAAATGTTCTCATGACAGTGACACATATAGCTACCTTTTTAAGGTCATATCCAGTGACAGAAAGCTGATACCGTGAGTGCTTGTCGATGACCCAGGAGAGAGAAACGGAATCTCTTAAGAAAGTTAGCCCGAATAAAAGCACTTCACTAAACTCGGGTCTACAGGCACTTCAACTGTGTGAACCTGGCTCAAACCAGCACTTTTCTCAATACTGAGACCCAGCAAAGATGCCTGGGTAATGTCTACTTTACAGTTTGCTCGTTTCGTCGCCGGTGACATTTGTCCGAGTCAGGTAACTGGCTAAATTACAATTAGCCACACAGGAGCTATGTTACATGGCGTCAAAGGCACAACTAAGGAAGACCTTGTCGCCTTTTCACAGCCCCAAAGTTCTAATGATCTAAGTCATCTGCTCACCATGATCACTCCTCCCCTTATTAAGATCCATCTCACTTTGATCATGTGGATTTAGGGATAGCCAGAACTGTACTGCCATAGCGGATGTCTTAGTGGTTTCTGCTGAAATAAATCCATTCAGTTAAGAGGTTAGCAGTTTACATTGTTTCATTTGTAGAGTCTTTATGTCATACACCTGAGTGTATGGAACAGGGTTGCCATTGTGTGAACATTTAGGTGTCAGTGGAGGGTGGAGACCCATGGAGATGCGTTGGCTATGTTGCCTTGTTGTGTTTCTGTGGGCCTGAGAGTTGGAGTCTGGGATGTTAGGTAATCTGTGTCGGTGTGGTGTGGCCTCTAGTTTTTCTCTCTCTGAGCTCGTCCCTACCTAACCCTCTCCTCTTCTCTCTACAGGCCACCCACTACAGTTTCCTGTCCACTCTGGAGGTACTGGGAAAGCTGATGTTCGGTGCCCTGGCAGGGGGCCTGGTGGACTGGGTGGGTTTCCCCACTGCCTTCCTCTTTTTCCTGGTCCTCTCTGCCGGAACAGCCCTCCACATCTGGAAGGCCACAGACACAGGGGCCCTCAGGGAACAGCCCAAGTGATCAACTTTTTGTTCTAGCCCTTACTAACACATCAGATCAAGCTACTCAAAGGGTCGATAATCAGTTGACTCGTTGAACAAGCTGTGTGAGTGTAGGGTTGGAACAAAAACCTCCACACCCTATAGGTGTCCAGGACTAGGGATGGTGATCACTGAGATTGAGGAGGAGGAGGAAGTAGTGTGTTGCATGAGTGCGAAGCAAATTCTGTCGTACGTCGGCGTCCTAGAAAAACTCTGTATCTCACTTTTTTTTAAACATAAATTGAAAGTTTCACAGAACATTCCACTCCATGTTCTGTGAAAGATGAATGAATCTAGTACTATTATAAGTAATTCAAAAAGCCATGTGAATTCCCATTAATATATGGCAACAACAACATTGTTTCAGATTCCTCAAAAGTCAACTTTTTTATACAAGATTTTTCCAGGACACTGATTAGTAGCTATATTGAGTTGGGGGATTGGATCAGTAGCATAAGGGATAGGGAGGACAATACATGGGAAAACTGTTGAGGGTTTGTTGGAGGACATACAGTACCATCTGAGCCATTTTCATATTTACCAAGGCTGCAGTAAAATGTAGTCCAGCAGTTATACTTAGTCATTGATTAGCCTGCGATGAAGGTTATATATGTCATATCAGTTTCCTTTTTGAACTTGTTCTGTGGTGACGTTTATGAATGAATCCCTACTACCTCTTATCAACACTGTAAGATACGCAGAAGAGTCTAGTGAGCAGTAGAATACAACATTTGCTAGCTAGTGTGCAATTTTTATTAGAGCTAGCTTGAACCATTACTCTGCTAGCCTAGGTTAGTTGTTAGCGCAATTAGAGAACCAGGTCAGATTTTATTTATATAGTCTGGATTTTCCATCTGTATATGCTCTACAGATGGTCATACTATCAACAAACTATCTATTGATAAGCAACTGCTTGCTATGGTTATTTTTAGGTTTAGGGTTAAGGTTAGGGTACGGTCTAAGCTTAGGGTTATGATTAAGTTTAGGGTTACAGCTAGGGTTAGTAGATAGTTAGTTGAAATGTTACTGATGGTCTATCTCTACAGATGGACTATCCAAATAAAGTATTACAGAGAACAGTACTGTAGCCTTACATTTTGTATGGGGGTTAGTTTTACAAGATTGGCAAAAAAAATATGAAAAAACAATATTTATATGTAATTTTACATAGATGCTGGTTGTTTTACTACCTGATGATATTGTTTGTTTGAGTTGTTAAATAATGTGTAAAGTTCTTAAGAATAACACACCTTATCTAATCACAGCAGTTGAAGCAGTTTAGATTGTGTTGCAGTTCATTTGACTGGTCAGAGGCGTCTACTGGCAAAAGGACTGAAATATTCAACCAATGCCTCACACTGATTGAATACCATCTGTCTTTTGTTTACCGTATCACACATTGTGATGGCTGAATTACAATACAACAGATAGTCACAGGGATGACAATCACAGGGGACAAGTCAAAGGGATGACAGTTCAGAGGTGGCATAGTGACACTAGGCCTAGGCAGTTTCAGATAGAACCAGAGCAGCCATGTTATGAACTGTCATGATCAGCAAGGTCCCTTTGACCAATACAGCCAAGTCCACGCTAATGTAAAGCACCTGTTGCAAAGCACACCCCTGCCTCTGACACATGCTGAGAGATTGTCACAAAATAAAGCTGCTACCCAAATGTCATATCCTGTAATAATCCTCTACCTGAACGTACCTGTTTTTAATACTGTCACTTTGGCATCAGTCTAAAAAAGAATCATAGTAAGCACCTGTACATTTGAAAGATAGAAGCATAAAGTTAATATATCATACAAATTATATCCAGCTGACTGAATAAGATTTAGGCTTGCCATTGTTGGGGACATTACACCATGCCAAATCTTGGGACACAATTATGTCTTCCTCACACACGTCTATCATATATCAGGATCCTCCTGATAACCATAGCTCTTTGTGTGTGTGTGTGTGTGTGTGTGTGTGTGTGTGTGTGTGTGTGTGTGTGTGTGTGTGTGTGAGAGAGAGAGAGACTCCATCTCTCTCCTATACCTCTCCCCTTGCTCCATGCAATACACCCACCACATTCTAGCTACAGCATTGATATTTCTCAGAAATCACAGGTGGTATTGGCATTTTCAACACACATTGATCAGGTTTGGTTCTCTGTCGGGGATTCAAAACACAGGTGTTTGGAACAATGACTACATGAATGACCATTTAATCAATAGACCCATTTAAATTCTAACGTAACATCGAGCGATGATGTCGCTACATGTGCAGTGTTCAGTTTTTCTGCAGTACAGCACTGTTGAGTATTACATTGCCTAATGTGTCTGTTTCAAGTCAGTTGTAATCCGTGTATTTGCTACAGGTGTTATGTACCAGATTAGGGAAAACACTAGTCTTCATCTGTACAATAGGTAACCTGGCAGAAAATCCAGATAACCCCTACCAGCCCAATGTTTTCCCCCTTGCCAGTTAAAAGGGCATAGCGTAACACACTTCCCAGATCATTTAGTATTTGGTTATGGAAAATGATAGATACAACAAAGATAAATGACACGAAGATACATATTCATTCGACTCCCTTGAATGTGAGACAGAGTATCCTGATGAATCACTTCAGTTCAATCAATCATACAAAGGCAGTTAACCCCTTCAAGTCCCTGGCCCCTTGTCTTCTCAGAGTTGTGGATTTGCTACAGCACTGGCTGATGGACAGACATGTAATCATGGCATCGTTAGAGAGGGCTTTTCACAACACCCTGAACACTGTGATGCGGCCCTCAGCCAACGTGTCACGACAGGTTGTCTATGAGACACAGAGGGGGTTATGGGATGGAGTTGTAGTAGAGGGCAGAGGAATGAAGGGATGGGGAGGTGGGGTGCAGAGAGGGGTGGTTTGAAACATGGGGCGTCTTCTGCTATGGCCCTAATGGCTCAAACGAGGCTGTGAGAGAATAGGGTTGAGGCCAGGGATGGGGGCGAGAGGGGCCCACGACCCACTGTGAAGTGACTCAAGCACAACACCATATGAGCTGGCAGCCTGTCACATCTCCACCCATCAGAAAGGACTCTATAGGACCCTCTCTATTGGACTTTTCCCTACAGACCAGCTTCTATCACTTTATACAGTAGTACTTCACTATACAAACTAACTCCCATTACCAAACACATCACCATAGACAGCTAAGATAACTAGGCGTTTGGTTTTACATACGCCATTGACCTAAGAGGACATAACCCTCGTGGCCAGGTAGGCTCTAGCAGATCAGTGGGTGGTGTCTGCTAGTTGCCTGCTACAGGTGTGGATGGATAGTCACTCATCATGGGCAGGAATGTGAGGTGTTTTCAATTATGGACAGCAGTGTCCGCAAAGAGCAGTGAAAAAGGGAAAAACGGTTTCCTCTCACTAATGTCTACAGATTTATCAAAACAAACAAATATGTAGGTAACTCTTAAAAAGACATTGACACAGGCAATCCTCGTTACCTTGATACCTACTTTTTTTTATTTTTTATTAACAATGTTAATTTGGACGCAGTAATTGCAGTGTTTCCTCTAAATATCTACAGTTGAACTACAAAATGACGGCACTACTGCAGTTACAAACGTGAGGATGCAGTAATTATAAAATGTTAATTGATCTTTTGCTTCTGGGCATGTAACTGTGTGCCCCTTATTCTGTCCAATGAGGTATTTTCTTAAAGGGGAAATCTGGGATTCAAACAACAACAAAGAGGTTACCCCACCACTGGAAACATGTATCCACTTTCCAATTCATAGACAGAGCAATGGATGCAAGGACTGACCATCCACAGCGGTGGAATGTTGCGTTTGGCGAGCCACCATCGTCCTGACTGCCTCTGCAATCTCAGTCTTATCCTCTTTGATTTTAACTGCCAGTGAAAGTTATTTCACTTTATCTCTGATTGTTACTCAGAGCAATAGATCTTCTCACAACAACTCCGCTGAGAACTGATCACTGGTCATTTTGTCTTCAGTAATGATTCTTATAACACTCAAGTGGCATATTCTTTCATCTATTTGATAGGCTATTAATAGATTTTGTTTTCATGAAGTCGATTAAGCCATGACACAAGATACCAAATTAATTGCTGATGAAATATGTAGACTATAGTGCATTTGGAAGGTATTCAGACCCTTGCACTTTTTCAACATTTTGTTATTTTGTTATGTTACAGCCTTATTCTAAAAGTGATTTAAAAGACAAAAATCCTCATCAATCTACACACAATACCCCATAATGAATTTGATTGTTTTGCAAATATATTAAATATAAAAACTGAAATATGACATTTACGTAAGTATTCAGACCCTTTACTCAGTACTTTGTTGAAGCACCTTTGGCAGCGATTAAAGCCTCAAATCTTCTTGGGTATGACGCTACAAGCTTGACACACCTACATTTGGGGAGATTCTACCATTCTTCTCTGCAGATCTCAAGCTCTGTCAGGTTGGATGGGGAGTGTCTCTGCACAGCTATTTTCAGGTCTCTCCAGAGATGTTCCATCCGGTTCAAGTCCGGGCTCTGGCTGGGCCACTTAAGGACATTCAGAGACTTGTCCTGAAGCCACTCCTGCGTTATCTTGGCTCCGTGCTTAGGGTTGTTGTCCTGTTGGAAGGTGAGCCTTCACCCCAGTCTGAGGCCTTGAGTGCTCTGGAGCAGGTTTTCATCATGGATCTCTCTGTACTTTGCTCCATTCATCTTTCTCTCGATCCTGACTAGTCTCCCAGTCCCTGCCGCTGAAAAACATCCCCACAGCATGATGCTACCACCACCATGCTTCACCGTAGCAATGGTGCCAGGTTTCCTCCAGACGTGACGCTTGACAGTCAGGCCAAAGAGTTCAATCTTGGTTTCATCAGACCAGAGAATCTTGATTCTCATGGTGGGAGAGTCCTTTAGGTGCCTTTTGGCAAACTCCAAGCGGGCTGTCATGTGTCTTTTACTGCGGAGTGGCTTCCGTCTAGCCACTCTACCATAAAGGCCTGATTGGTGAAGTGCTGAGGAGATGGTTGTCCTTCTGGTAGGTTCTCCCATCTCCACAGAGGAACGCTGGAGCTCTGTCAGAGCGACCATCAGGTTCTTGGTCACCTCCCTGACCAAAGCTCTTCTCCCCCGATTGCTCAGTTTGGGCAAGCGGACAGCTCTGGGAAGAGTCTTGATGTTTTCCAAACTTCTTCCATTTAAGAATGAAGGAGAAATCTGTGTTTTGGGGGACCTTTAATGCTGCAGAAATGTTTTGGTACCCTTCCCCATATCTGTGCCTCAACACAATCCTGTCCCGGAGCTCTACGGATAATTCCTTCGACTTCATGGCTTGGTTTTTGCTCTGACATGCACTGGCAACTATGGGACCTTATATAGACAGGTGTCTGCCTTTCCAAATCATGTCCAAACAAGTTGTAGAAAGATCTGAAAGATGACCAATCGAAACAGGATGCACATGAGCTCAATTTCGAGTCTCATAGCAAAGGGTCTGAATACTTATGTAAATAAGGTATTTCTGTTTTACTGTTTTCACTGTCATTACGCTGCATTGTGTGTAGATTGATGAGGACATGTTCATTTATTCCATTTTAGAATAAGGCTGTAACGTAACAAAATGTGGAAAAAAGGAAGAGGTCTGAATAATATCTGAATGCAATTGTTTCATGTCAGTTCATTGACCCGAAGCCAAGGTTATGGGGCGTCAAAAACCTGTTCTCAACTTACTTGAATTTTATATGGTATTGCGGTGAAACCTTTTGAGTTTAATTGAAACTGCTACATTTCTCAATATATACTAATCAATTTAAGCCATTGGTGATTTTTAACGGGTGACAGGCAAATTCTTTAATTTCTTCTTTAAGTAATTTAAATATTTTCCAATTTTGTAGCAGAGCCGCGATGAGTTGGTTATAATTTTGTATTAAGCATGCACCGCCATACACTGCTGTTAGTTGCTTGTGTGACATAATTTTACAGTTCTTGTTTACAATGTCCTTCATAAATATTAATCTTCCCGTAAATGGATAGGTTTTTCCATCTCCATGGTTTCAAAATTCTCTATATTTTGCTACATTTGATATGAAAGTTAATAGTTGCAAAATTGCTAAACTTTTCCAGGATATGTACATCAACTTCACCATCCACCCATTTAAATCGAGAGACCACATAGCAATTAATCCGTAATATAGTACACTTATCATAGTTGGGTTTTAGTCCAGAGAAAGTGGAGAAATTATCCAGTTCCTCAATGAGGCCCTTCAAGGTTAAGGACTCAAGAGAGAACTTGAATCATATGCGTACATTGATACTCTAATTCCTTAATTTTAGATGTGATTGTTATATTTAGATTTGATTGTTAAAGCTAACAATTCAATGGCCATAATAAATACTGTATGTATGGTGACGGAGGGCAACCTTGTTTTATGCCTCTTGACACTTCAAAGTTCTCAGATGTAGCCATTATAATTTTTTTATATAAATAATTGTTGTACATGACTTTTACCCATCTTGAGAGATTCTATAAAGATGAAAAAATCCAGGCACTTATAAACAGATTCTAGACATACTGTATCATAGTGTATCAAATGCTTTCTCAACATCTCCTATAAAGATTATACCTGGTTTCCCTGTATTCTCATAGTTTCCCATTATTTCTAGTAGTTGTCTAATATTGTCTCCAATATATCTTCCTTTTAAGAATCCCGTCTGATCGTGATGAATAGTGTCCTGTGAGAGGGCAAGTGTCCCTGTGCCCCATATGGGCATGACGCCTCTGCTATCTCATTGGCTTCCTTAGCCAAACTCATGCAGATTAGAGTATACCTCTAAAAATAGCTGACTGATTATTTTGGCAGGGAGTACAGATTCTATATTGAAATTACTTATGTACAAATTAAATGACTATGGACTGTAGTGCTCTACTTGAATGCATATATTCCGCTAGTACACACGGTACAGATACCAGGGTCTGATTTCAAGTCTGAAGATTAAACTGAGAATCCCCGATATGATGGTGCCACGAGCAGCAGGATGAACTGAAGATATTGCAGATGAGTTCCATGCAAGACGCTGTTCTGCTCACACAGAGTATTTGCACATGTGCACGCACGGGTGCACTTCCCTCTGCTGCGGGTCAACGAAAGCCAAGAAGTTTAGCTTCGCACTCTTAGTTGTTGCGGAAGTTGCCCCGAGTCTGCCGTTTACTTTGTGCATCACTATCTTTAAATTCCTCCAGTAATGTAATATATTTTAAACTAAACATGGTCACATATAATTAGAAGAAATCACTAGCTAGGTGAGCAGTGTACAGGTCCTGTCATCATTGACTAAGGAAGCCACCCTAGTGTGATGCTCCCAATTCTGAAAGGTCTGTCTTCGATGACCTCCAAGGACCATTTGTCACTCACCAGAAGAGACATTGCATCACCTCGTGGTATTGCATCAACAGCCCGAGCTGGATAGGTTTACTAATTGAATTTAAATCATGTAGAAATTGGTGCTATCGTCATGTGACCTGTGCTTCATGTGCATCCGCCTGGTGAGAGCCAACTCGGAGGGAAGGGGAAATTCCACTGCTGCTACTGCTACATTCATACCATTCTCTCCATACAAAATAAATAAATACATTTGACAGTAAACTGGTAGATGCAATTCAATAAACCAAAAGTTCTTCATCACAAGTATTGCACCGTTTGTGTGCTCTTCAAACAATACGTCCACTTGGAAAATGAGAATGGTATGAATGTACATTATATTTAATGAATTATCAACATTCACAAAAACCAAACATTCTAAATGAATGGGTGAATATGTTGGGATTTACAGTAACTTCACTGATGAATATATATTTCACAGGGTATTGACAAACACTGACAAACAATTGACACAATGAAACAAATAGTGAGCACGAATTGGTAGGAGTTGAGATAGGCTGTCTTCACCACACACCCCTCCCCTTATTCCAGTCTCAACATTTTAAATGATTCTCGAGGCACATTCCTCACACATAAGCAGTAACCTCAAACATTGTCAGGAAGTAGCAGTGGTCATTTTGACTTCGACTGGAAGCATTACGGTTCAGTATTTCTGATATAAAAAGCACACACTACCCAAAGTAATGGACATGTGACAGCAAGGCAGAATGGCACATTCCAAAAGAGCACTGGGTCCATGAGACATATTGACCAACATGGTATGTCCATTTGGTGAATGTAAAAGTTGCCCTGAGGCAGATGAACACTTTGCCCAGGTCCTAAACACTATCCACTAACCTTTTGATGCGAGGGCACAAACTTCCCCGTATGGGCCTTTGTTGAAGTACCTAAGGGAGCGCTCTCTCCAAAACGATGCACAATGGACACTGTGGGTGGTCTCCAGACCCCCCAGCAGTGACCCTTCTTCTGTGCCACACCCAGGAACATTTTACTTTGCAATCATTTTCTCTCCAAGCCCCGGGAAAGGGTCAGAACACACCCTCTCCTCTCCAGGCTCTGGAGAGAGCTCGATCATAATCAATTCATTGTCAGTCAATGTTGGGATGAAAACTTCCCACACCATAGAGCGCCCACCATAGGAACAGCAGAGGAGTAGGAAGGAGACAGTTCGGCCTCCAACACAACGTCTTCACCAGGGGCCGACTGGTAAACTTGACCCCACCATTTGAATTCAAAATAAAATATTACAGGCGGAGGCATATCACCTTATTCACTTAGAAGTGTTTTTCCCGCTTTTTATGGAACCCCAAAGGAGTCATACCAAACCACCCCAGTGGCTTTCAATAGCCCCCCCCTACGCACACCGCAGCGCTGCTCTGTCCATTGTGCTAACACAGCGTAGCGGAGATACAGATTTTGGGGGGGAACTTTTTTACTGTTTTTATATAGTGACATAAAACTAAAACTGAGGAGGAACAAGTTTGAACTGAGGGGCTAAGTCCCCTTTAGCCCCCTCTTGGAGCCAGGTATGAGGCAGGCTCCAACCTTATACAACCCTATACATCCAGGTCAGCCATTGTAGTTCTGGTTCTCAGTCAGAGTATCTGCTGTCTCAGCTCTATATGTAGAGTTAAGGTTTCCTAACTAAGAGCATGGGATCTATTGATTAGCGCATTGATTGTTCGCCAGCATAAGGTACCAGCCACAATGGCATTCTGCATTCTTAAAATGGTAGCACTTTACATTACAGCACGGTAATAACATGGTAGTAGTGTGGTAACAAGTTCTAGTTACTCACTTTGAAGACATTCATTTGTCCAGATCCCTCATAAAGCTGCAATATGTAACTTTTTGGGCTACCCAACCAAATTCACATAGAAATGTGAGTTATAAATCTGTCATTCTCATTGAAAGCAAGTCTAAGAATTTGTAGATCTGTTCTGTGTGCCCTATTACTAAGCTCCCCGTTCTTAAGTTGAATGTTTGCATCTTTTCCTTTGGGTTTTGTATATCATCTTCCAACAGCTGAAAGTACAATACCTTGGGTTATTGAAAATATATTTCACAGCAGTTTAGATGGTATAATGATTCTCTACAATATACATTGCTTGTTTTGTCACACAAACTGAAAGGTAAACTATAAGAATTTTAGCAACCAGGAAATGGCAGAGCAATTTCTGCATATTGCACCTTTCATTTCAGTATAATTATATTGTTTTTCAGAGTAATACACCTTATCAAGGGGTAACAATAACAAGAGCCCTTAAAATCGTGTCAATTATATTGTGAGGTAAATGCGATACTTTTCTAGCTTTAGAAAGTCCACAGCAAGGTCCATAAAATGTATAATATATAGCAGGAGTATTCAAATCTTACCCTACGAGGTCCGGAGTACTGATGGTTTTATGTTCAACCTGATAATGAATTGCACCCACCTGCTGTCCCAGGTCTAAATCAGTCCCTGATTCAAATTTGAGGGATATAAAGGTTCATCCTTTATAGCCCCAACTCATTGTGATGTTATTTACAGTAGCCATCTAATGTTGTTCATGATGAATGTGAAACAAATATAACCAGCAGTTGATTCATTCAATGCTAATAGACCATTTGCCATGGTGTGCTCAAATTCTCTGTATGCTGGCTGTTTGTGGCCGTCCTGTCACGAGGTGGAAAAATGACAAATTATTTTAGGTCTTTGAGCAGGTAAAGTAGAGGAAGACAACAGTTTCAACAAACATATTTTAATAGGGCATGGCTTTCTGATAGTTAGATTTTTACAAATGTTCCATAAATGACATTCTGTTACTTTTCAGTTGAAAAACCATGCTAGTTGAAATGACAGACATACAAACCAAACCAAACAAAAAGGGCACATTTTTTCAAGATCTCAATTTAGCACAACCACCATGTGCTCTCACCAAGCTAAGCGACAAGGGGGTTTAAATACACTGATTTAAAGTCACATGATCTGTCGATTAACCAATAGAACTGCTAGTTAGATAAAACATGCAAATAAGTCACACCTGTCTCTGGGTGTTTCAATCTGTAAACCCAGAGGAGACTGGTGGGATTTTTATAACCTTTATTTAACTAGGCAAGTCAGTTAAGAACAAATTCTTATTTTCAATGAAGGCCTAGGAACAGGGGGTTAACTGCCTGTTCAGGGGTAGAACAACAGACTGTCAGCTCGGGGACTTGAACTTGCAACCTTTCGGTTATTAGTCAGACACTCTAACCACTAGGCTACCCTGCCACCCTGTTTGATGCTACTGCAGTGGCTCTGGATTTGGCTGCAGCACCCTTTCTCCTGAGCTTTCCATCTCCCAAACCGTTGATACTGCATCTAATGCATGTAAAAAATATATAACTAAAACTCTTCCCTCTACATTCTACAGACAATGTGTGTGTGTATGTGTGTCAGATAGACCTATATTGAGTGGATCTGTAAAACGAATAATAATACAGTATTATATATTTCTGCTGTTTCAGAGAGAGAAGGGCATCCTGGCCTCCAGGTCACCTGCACACACAAGACACATGCAGGCACGCACACACGCAGACACACATGCACGCACGCACACATGCACAAACCCACAGACGCACACACACACAGACACACAAACGCACACAGACACACACACACACACACACACACACTCTGTATTATCCCCATAATTCCTTTACACTTGTGTGTATAAGGTAGTTGTGGTGAAATTGTTAGGTTAGATTACTTGTTAGATATTACCGCATGGTCGAAACTAGAAGCACAAGCATTTCGCTCCACTCACATTAACATCTGCTAAGCATGTGTATGTGACGAATAAAATTGGATTGGATTTGATTTGGATTGACGTGGATGTTGTAACACCTTTCAGACTTCATACAGGGAAATCTAAAGATAGTCTGGTCCCAATGTGAATGTTTGTTTTTATTAATCAGAAGAACATATTTAAGCTTTGGATTGATAAACACTTGGGAAGGAGAGGATGATGGTGAGGATGATGAAGAGGAGAAGGGGAACGAAACAAAGTGGCATTGTGCTGGGATAGGATCAGACCTGGAGAGGTGTCCATGTCTCTTATTATTCTAAATCAAACAAAAGGTCAACACCTGATGATCCGGCTCGCCCCTTACCTCCCAGCTCAGGTTACCCAGCAGGCCATTCTGCCGTCCGCGAGACAATAGCTGCGCAAAAAGACGACACCTCTTCCCCCTCGGGGGACTCCGAGGCGACAAAATGGAAGAAACAACACTTTTGTTTGCTGAGATTAAAACATGTTGCAATCTCTACCTCCCTGTTCCTTCCCCGATGGTAGACGATGCAACAGTCAGAGAACCCTCTCTCTGTCGTTCTGTTCCTCCGTTTTAAATAAATGTTTTTTATTTGGTCTGTTTACTATTGTTTTTGGGGTGTATTTGTATAGCTTACAGTTTGGCACAGGCTGAATGGGGCCTGAATGGGGTCTGATTGGAACCATAATAGGGCCTGATGGGGCCTGTCCTTTCCCTGAACGTCTATGTGATACGCATATAAAGTTGGTGTTATTGACCACCTCTCTGTCCCATCTTAATTGTTACTGTGTGAAATGAAATCACGGGCATCCCTTCCTCCTGAACCTACTCTGGATGAGGACAGTCAAGGAATTCAGAGAAAGACACAAAACATTTGAATTGTCATTTACTAGCAATATTGGTTTCTATATACTGCAATACTGGTTTCTATATATTGCAATACCGCAACACTGTTTTCTATATATTGCAATGCCGATTTCTTTATATTGCAATATTGCTATACTGGTTTCTGTCAAACAAATTTTTTGCTTCACCACAGATCTTCCAGCTTTATTCCATAATCAGACAGTTATTCTATCCTAAAAGTAAATAACTGACTATAACTGTCAGTCTATAACCGTGTGACTAAATGTGTCAAGACAACATAGGGAATTGGATACTCATCGTGTTCTCTCTCCTCACCTCCTTCTCAAAACCCATTAGATGAGAAAGCCAGAGGTCCCTCCCCTTTGACCTTCTCCTCCAATGGGTTTTGAGAATCAGACGAGGAGGGAGGAGAGAGGACACGAGGTGTATGCAATTGAGATCTTCACAGAGATCCATACATCAGTCACAACAATGGTAACTGTGGCAGGAGGGTCTCCCCTCTGCAGGGAATATCCTGCCAGTCTGGCACCTGCAGTGGGAGGTCTCTCTCTTATCAGCACTGGTGGATGCAGACCACTTGTCCTTCCCTCCTCTGCTTCTTTCACCACATTCCATCCCTCTCACCTCATTGAAAATGAAAGCTCTGCCGTGTTCTGCCTGATGAAAAGTCAGTTGGATCTTCCTGGATAAAACTCATGTGAGTTCCCATGACAACACGGTAAGAAAGAAAACAAACTGCCAAATACATTGTCCACAGAGAAATGCATATGGTGCATTACATAGGACTATGTCGGTTTCTCTGCTGTTCTGTTGCTCTGCAATCTGTCTCGTCAGCGTGGGGCCTATACACTTCCCTCCTCCCCCTATCTCTTCACCTGCTGTACATACAGGCAGATAATGACGGAGGGGGAGAAAGTGCGAAGGGGAGGTTTATTGAGTGCACATGTACTGTAAACACCTGTAATCCCCCTTCAAAGCACTTGTTGTGTCATTAGAACATTCACTAGAATAACCCTCAGCCATCACACACATCCTGACAAGAGGGACCTGCTCATTCCCCCTTGGCAGTCCCTGAGAACAGTAGGCTTGGTGAACCTGGAAAATCTTCTTCCATTTTGGCCCCAAAGGGGCAGTGGTCATATGTAAACAAAGCAGAGATAAGGAGATATTTACTTTACATTTCCAGCATGTGTGTGGGCTCGGACAAAAGTTTTATTAGTAACGAATTGATATTTAAGTGGTTGCAGGCAAGCATTAGGCATACACACACACACACAAACAGACTGATACAGACACACATGCACACTCACACACATTATTGTTTAGATTCATATTATCATTAATGGAAGCGTTGTTATTTTGTCATCTCTAGCTCTACACATGGATAACTGTATATGTTCTTCAAGGAGGAAAAAAGGCTTACACAGTCATGCTCAGAAACACCTGACCTAATCTAATTCAGCAGCAAAAACCTCTGACAGCAGTCGACAAACATCCAGCACAAAATAACATTCTTACAGTAACAAAGTACACACAAATAAAGAGAGCGAGAGAGAGAGAAAGCGAGAGAGAGAGAGACATAGAGAGACATAGAGAGAGAGAGAGAGAGAGAGAGAGAGAGAGAGAGAGAGAGAGAGACAGAGAGAGAGACATAGAGAGAGAGGGAGAGAGAGAGAGAGAGAGAGATAGAGAGAGAGAGAGAGAGAGAGAGAGACAGAGAGAGATAGAGAGATAGAGAGAGAGAGAGAGAGAGAGAGAGAGAGAGAGAGAGACAGAGACAGAGAGAGAGCATATCAGGTTAAAAGATCAGAGAGGCAGTGTTTTGCTGATGTAGACAGCTGGACGTGGGTTCTCTAATCTGTCTAAATATGATCTGCCCAGAGAGGGCTTGTCAGAATGAGCAGAAGGCCCAACCATGGGGCTGTGACAGCCAGATACAGGATTGGACTAGAGGAGCGCGCTGTGTGTGTGCGTGTGAATGTGTGTGTGTCCACACTGTTCCTGTGTAGGCTGTGTATGAGGATGTCCTTCAGACAGAGTGACTGGCCCGGTGCATGAAATCAATGCCTCTAATGAGTAGGGTTGCTTCATGGGAGGAGTTACAGGAGCTGTCGTGTCTGTGTGTGTTTTAGGAGGGCAGTGTGTGTGTGTGTGTGTTTTAGGAGGGCAGTGTGTGTGGGGGGGCATGTGTATGTTCTCTATCTGATGGAGGGTGGGGTGTCTGGGGGTGATGTGTATATGTGGGACGGTGGGGGGTTTGTGATGGGGCTTGATTTTGTGTGTTGGGAATGAGTTTGCGTATCTATGGGGGGGGGGGGGGTGATGTGCGCTGGGTTTGTCAGTGTGGGCTAAGTAAACTGATTCAGACAGGCTACCGGGCTGGTGATGGGAACTGTTGGATGGTGATGGGAATGCTGCTTAATTGGGGTAATCGGCTGGCTTTTAGGGACCTGCTCGTTAGGGGCGCCCAGTCTCGTCCTCGAGCCCACCCTCGCCATGGACAGACAGACAGCTGAAGTGACAGCCTCATCTCTCCCAGCGCCTCTCCATGTCCAACGAGACTCCCTCCCATAGTCTCAAGCGTCAAGCCTGAGTTTGGCAGGGATGTCCTATAGTAACATTAACAATGTTTAACAAGGCTTAATGTCTCCCACTCCAAATTATATTCATCCAGTGAGATTGAGTGTTAACAATCTCTCTATGATATTGTCTTCTATTGTGTATCTCCGCTGAGGAGAAAACCAGGCTCGTTATCTTGGAAGTCAAAATCAAGTGCTGGAGTTAAGTGGTAGCACAAAGACATTGCTTGAGTTTGATCCTAGGGTCTATAAACATGAATGGTTGCTATGCAGACTGACTAACCTTCTTCTACCTTGTTAGCTAGCCATCTACAGCTAACAAAATCATGTCAAACTCGTCAGCTGGAATGACAGCAAACTAGCTTCATTTTCGTTTTCTGTTAGCTATTTTCTATTGCCATTTATTTGAATATATCAATAATAATGATGCTGGTACTTGATTTCACCTGGCTCAGAAAAGTTGTTGTCTTGTCAGGACAACGTTCAGTCGCTATGGTAAATGGGTAACATTGCTGCCGAGGTCACAGCGGAAGACAGGAAGGTTAATACAAACCCCCACTGTTGTAAACCAAATACTAGGTTAGATTCACGGGTAAATAGTGTGTTAATAAAAGCTTTATTGCTTTTCTTTTGTCATTTGCCATGGCAGGTCAAGAACAGTGCAGTGATACTTGAGATAGAACATTAAACAAGTATTTTTGGTTCGTACCCGTGGTATATCCTCTGACACATATGACTGGAATGCTGTTTCTGCCTATTAGCAACCAGGATCCAAACTACCCGGTTTATACATGTTACATATATGACATATGTTGTATACAATATATGACAAATATGACATGTGGCGTATATCTATGCTTTCTTTCCAAAGCCATGCTTGAAGTCATTGTTACACAAGTTATTGAAGCATCTAAGTAAGCATGAGTGGAGCTGTGCAAGAGTTGGCCTCAAGGAGAACACTACATAGGGAAACCTGTAACTGACTGTGCTGTTTCTCCCTATTGTTTCTGAGATCGCTGTATTGTTGTAACTGGACAGAGAGATAGAGAGGCTCAGTCTGCTTGCAGCAGGACGTTTTAAAGCATTGATGACTTACCCCATGGGCACTATGGCCTAACCTTGACCTTGTAGCAGCATCCCTCTGCTTACGACATTCCTCCCTGTTGTCTATCCACATTATCACATTATCCATGCATTCATAATTATGTTTCATTCCGTGTCTCAACCTCGTCTATGGAATGAGAGAGGAGGAGGAGGAGATGGGAAATGAGTCTTTGATTCCTGTCCCCCCTCTCTTAAAACAAAAGGGGTTTTATCTGTGTTGTTATCGGACGGTCTGAAAGCGTAAGTAGAGATGCCGTCCCCACTGACGCAAGGTCAATACATATTGTTTATGGAAAACAAAAGGATAATTGTGATGTCATGTCTAGACAAAATGCAAATGAATATGAGTTTATAAACCTCTGCGAGCGGGTATACAGTATTTACGCGGCCACGCAACACAACACACGCACACAGACATACACAAACACACACACACACACAGACATACACAAACACACACACACACAGACATACACAAACACACACACACAGACACACACAGACACACACACAGACACGTGTAGACGAAGTGTAATGATTATGGTAATGATAACAATCATCCTCCTCATCACCAGCATCTCTTCTGCGATTTAAAAAATGTATATGAATGAACTGTAATCCACAACTATTCATCAGATTACTCATGGCTGGTGGGGGGGGGAGTCCATCTGCAGATCATTAAGGTTTGGGATAGGGTTAAAAAAAATGTGTGCCTATTACTGGGATTGAACAAGAGACCCTCAGAGCCTAAGCTCACGGTTTATGGCCATCCGCCATCCCCCTCCAGAGAACAACATGGAAAGCCTACTTGATGGTAATAGCTCTCACCTAGTGGCCGGTCTTGAAGGCATCTCCCGAAGTCCCTTGTGCCTGGACAGACGTCAGATTTGTAAGTGGCACATGAAAGCACAACCCACACACACAAATAAAATAAACGCCACGCACATACACACATAAGCAAAGATATCCAAAGATGCCCGCAAACAGACACACACGTACACACACGCACATGTTGGTTTAACTATGGGGACCAAAGAATTTAACCCTATTCCAACCCTAATCCAAAATCATATTTTCCCTAACTCTTAACCCTAAACTTAACCCTAATATTAACCCGAAACCCCTAACCCTAAAACAAATTCGAAACATAACACCTAACCCTAACCCTAATTCTAACCCTAACCCTAATTCTAACCCTAATTCTAACCCTAATTCTAACCCTAACCTTAATTCTAACCCTAACCCTAATTCTAACCCTAATTCTAACCCTAACCTTAATTCTAACCCTAACCCTAATTCTAACCCTAATTCTAACCCTAATTCTAACCCTAATTCTAACCCTAATTCTAACCCTAACCCTAATTCTAACCCTAATTCTAACCCTAATTCTAACCCTAATTCTAACCCTAACCCTAATTCTAACCCTAATTCTAACCCTAATTCTAACCCTAATTCTAACCCTAATTCTAACCCTAACCCTAATTCTAACCCTAATTCTAACCCTAATTCTAACCCTAATTCTAACCCTAATTCTAACCCTAACCCTAATTCTAACCCTAATTCTAACCCTAATTCTAACCCTAATTCTAACCCTAATTCTAACCCTAACCCTAATTCTAACCCTAATTCTAACCCTAATTCTAACCCTAATTCTAACCCTAATTCTAACCCTAACCCTAATTCTAACCCTAATTCTAACCCTAATTCTAACCCTAATTCTAACCCTAATTCTAACCCTAAATTGAACTCTAATCTCCACATTTTCTTGTTTTACTATCTTTTTTGGTTTTACTGTCCTTGTGAAGACTTTTGAAACCCAAAAGGATAGTCAAGTTAGACCACACACACACACACAGTCTTGAACAGCTTACCTTGTGGGGACACACAATTCAGTCTCATACAAAATACTATTTTCCTTGACCCCTAACCCTAGCCCGTACTCTTACCCTAACCTTAACCTTAACCCTAACCCCAAAATCTAACCTTAACCTTAACTCTAGCTCCTAACCCTGACCCAAAAACTAACCCTAGCTCCTAACCTTAACCCTAAACCTAATTCTAACCCTAATTCTAAACTTAACACTAAGCCCCCTAGAAATAGCATTTGACCTTGTGGGGACCAACAAGTGGGAACTTGTTGTGGGGACTTTTGGTCCCCAAAAGAATAGCTAAACACGTCCACCACACACACACACGCACACACACACGCACACATGCACACATGCACGCACCCACGCACGCACCCACGCACACACGCACCCACGCACACACACACACACACACACACACACACACACACACACACACACACACACACACACACACACACACATGCACACACACACACACACACACAAACAGACATACTACACAGGCCTTCGAATTAATAGGGTACCATTTTGGAACATCTCTGTGGGTTTAACTGTTTTATTTGCATGCTACAGTGCATTCGGAAAGTATTCAGACCCCTTGACTTTTTCCACATTTTGTTTTACGTTACAGACTTTTTCAAAAGTGGATTAAATAATTTTTACAATCTACACACAATAATGACAATAGTAAAAACATTAATTATAGCCACCCTACTTTACTTTGTTGAAGCACCTTTGGCAGCGATTACATCCTCTAGGCTTTTTAGATATGATGCTACAAACTTGGCACACCTGTATTTGTAGAGTTTCTCCCATTCTTCTCTGCAGATCCACACTCAAGCTCTGTCGGGTTGGATGGGGACAATTGCTGCTCAGCTATTTTCAGGTCTCTCCAGAGATGTTTGATCGGGTTCAAGTCCGGGCTCTGGCTGGGCCACTCAAGGACATTCAGAGAGTTGTCCCGAAGCCACTCCTGTGTTGACTTGGCTGTGTGCTTAGGGTCATTGTCCTGTTGGAAGGTGAACCTTGGCCCCAGTTTGAGGTCCTGAGGGGTCTGGAGCAGGTTTTCATCAAGGAACTCTGTACTTTGCTCCATTCATCTTTCCCTCGATCCTGACTAGTCTCCCAGTCCCTGCTGCTGAAAAACATCCCACAGCATTATGCTGCCACCACCATGCTTCACGGTAGGGATGGTGCCAGGTTTCCTCCAGACGTGACACTTGACTTCAGGCCAAAGTGTTCAATCTTAGTTTCATCAGCCCAAACAATCTTGTTTCTCATGGTCTGAGAGTGTTTGGGTGCCTTTTTGCAAACTCCAAGCGGGCTGTCATGTGCCTTTTACTGAGGAGTGGCTTCCGTCTGGCCTCTCTACCATAAAG